>NW_028245438.1:0-42500 GCF_964263255.1 Lissotriton vulgaris
CATCCAGGTGACCTGTAAATCGGGGAAAGAGTCCAGTGTGTGTATGACCAGTGACTTCTATATAAAGGGCAGTTTGTGTCTGACCGGATTGAGAAACACCTGAGCCTTCATGCGTCTAGACTCCGGAAGCTCCTACAGACTAGTAATGTAGGGCAAGAGTGCGTTCCTGATCTGCAGATAGCCAAAAGATTTCATTTTGTGAATCTCATATTCTGTCTGCAGGGTTGAGAAAGACTTGACAGTTGTTCCTGTCATAATGTCTCACAGAGTGGTAATGCCGGTTAGGTCCCACTCTCTGAACCCCGCCAGGTCTGTCACTATAGCTGGGTTTCCTCCATAAGGTGCTTATTCCAACCCAACTCACATAATGCATTTCAGCAGATCTGGTATACTATGCTCTTGGTCAAATATGGATTCTCATGTGACCAATTCCCAGCTAAAATATGGCATTTGGCTTCTGGCAAACTAGAACCCCTGCAAACTAAGTTATACATGAAATTGCTTAACCAAGCCTCAGTTCTGTTAGCCTAAAAGCAGGCAATTATCTCCTCCATTATAAAAATAGCCATCAGGGAACCCAAAGGGCTTCACTAACTTTAGGCCAGTCTCCCTACTTCCGATACCTATCAAAATATTGGGAAAACATGTCAATCATATTCTATCTTCTTTCCTACAATAGCACACCATAATAGACTACCAGCTCAATCAGAGTTTAGATACATGTTCAGCAATGAATCTGCTGTAGTATCAATGGTAGACATCCACAATATCTTTGAGCCCCAACCTACTGCCACATACATCCTCAGCCTCATCACTGCCACAGCAGTAAACCTCGATCACCTGCCACCCACCTGGGACCAGTTCACCACTGAAAATGCCAATGCCATCATGAACTTCATCCACTCGGGAACTCCTATGGACCCCTGTCACTGTCACATCTTCAACCTTGGAAGCAAGTCGATCAGTAACAAATTCCCCACTATCTTGAATGCATCCATTGTCACAGCCACCTTCTCCGATGAATGGAGACGCACTGTAGTCAAATCTCTTCTTAAGAAACAATCAGCCTTCCACAGGAAACTCAAGAACTTCCATCCCGCCTCTCTGCTCCTGTTTCCTGCAAAGGTCCTCAAAAAAGCCAACAACTGCCAACTCATGGAACACCTGGAGAAGAACAACCTTGTGGACATCTCCCAGTCTGGATTCTACTCCAACCACAGCACCAAAACTGCCCTCATCACTGCCACCAATGGCATCAGAGCCCTACTTGATTGTAGAGAAACCGCAGCTCTGATTCTCCTCAACCTCTCATCAGCATTTAACAATGTATCCCACCACACCCTCATCAATTGACTCCACCGCATCGGAATTCAAGGATATGCCCTCAAAAGGATGGCCACCTTCCTCACCAGAGAAACCCAGAGAATCCACCTTCCTCCCTTCACCTCCGAACACAAAAGCCTCATCTACGGCATCCCTCAGGAGAGCCCCACACTATTTAACACCTACATGACCCCTCTGGACAGTATTGTCAGAAACCATGAACTAAACACAATATTCTATGCTGACGACACCCAGCTCATCCTCTCACTATCAGCTGAGCCCTCCAGCTCAAGGGCCAACTTCCACAGGTGTATGACGAGCATCACTGATTGGATGAAAGAGAGCTCCCTGAAAGTCAACACTGACAAAACAGAAGTACTCATTTCTTTGAACAACACCTTCCTGTGGAACGACCCCAGATGGGCCTCCAAAGTAGGACACTCACACTCATCGACAGACCATGCCCCCAACCTAGGCATCATGCTCGACATCAAGCTCACTGTGAGAAACCAGATCAATGCAGTCTCGGCGGCATGCTTCCTCACTCTTCTCCTGCTCCACAAGATCTTCTAGTGACTCCCGGTCAAAACCAGGCATACCATCAGACAAGCCCTAGTCACTAGCTGTCTGGACTATGGCAATGCATTCCAAAAAGAAATAAGGTCATACAGAATTCTGTGGCAAGACTCATATTCGACGACCCCTAGCGGATCCAAATCACCCCCACCTTAGGAAGCTTCAGTGGCTCCCCATCCAGAAGCAATGTCACTTCAAGATAGTCATCTACACTTACAAAGCCCTGCACAACCAAGCACTGGCATGCATCAACCACTTCCTGAACTTCCACCGACTCTCCAGACATCTGCATTCTGCCTTTCTTCAACTCACCCACACCCCTCAAATATGTTGAAGCCACAGAGGAGGTCATTCCTTCTCCTATCTTGCAGCCAGGACCCGGAAAGACCTCCGGACCTCACCCTTGCTAATGGAATTCAGGAAAGACTCAAGACCTGGCTTTTCCACTTTCTGCAGCAAAATCCTATGCATCTCGATACCCTCTCAGGTGATTAACCGTGCCATACAAGTCGTGTTTGACTTGATTTATTTGAGTAGACAAGATCAAGTGGATCCTGGTGAAGGTGGGAGTACAGCCCTAACCTTCTTAGATCTATCAACCACCTTCGATGCTATCTCTTATGAAGTGCTTTTAGCTAGCTTCGATAAGATTTGGTTTGGTAATTGAGCTCTAAGATGGCTGGGTTCATACAACCAAAATCACACTTCTATACTGCAAATCGAGTCAGCAATGTCTGAAGTAGGAGGGGGCTGAACTCTTGGAGTTTTACTCTGTGGAATTCCGTTGAGTTACCTAAAACGTCCACAAGATTGCGCTGAGTTCCATGAGCAGCACAGTTACGGTATACTGTACTGCACACAGATTTTTAGCACCAGGAGCTTGTTCCACACTGTAAAATCAGCATGAACATCACCACGTGACATGGCAGAGAGCATTGCTTCTTTCTGCCACTTGAGTAGATTTTCTACTTGTGTGGCAGCTTTCGCAAAGCGAGCTGCAACTTCCTCAATGTGAGCGGTAGCGACCTGTCACCACCTCTGGATTTGAGAAATATCGCAGAGAAGAGGTGTAGCACTAAGTTTTTCTTGTTTGCCAACTTTACATTAGAGAGCCGCACATGAGAAAAACTCTGCCATGTGGTGGTTGGCAGAATTTATGCCAAACTCAGTCCTCCAAGCAGAGCGTGGAGCAGGAAAAACTCCACGACCTCTGCAGGCGGAGCGGAGTTTACCGCTCACGCCTAGTCTGAAGTCTTCCCATTGAAGCATGGCATTCCCCAAGCCTCCTCAGTTAGTCAGACGCTTTTTAATATACATGTGTCTCCACTTACTTAGCTAAAAAAGTCTAGAAGGTACAACTAAATAAATATGTTACAAAGGACAATTCTCCCTTCAAATAGTATATCTCTGCTACTGAAAAGTAGATGCATAAAAAGGGTTTGAAACAGTACTCTGATAAAATGGAAGTATTGATTTTTGACCCTAAAAAGTATCCTGGTATGACAGCTGGTTGCCCAGGGATCTTGGTTCTCTATCTACTCCTCGTATGGGGTGGGAAATCTGGGGGACCAGTTTGATGAGATACTCACCTGCAAAGACCAAGTAAACAAACCTGTATTCACTGAATATTTCTGTCTTAAAGCATTGAAGAAAACCTTTGCAATCTTGTCTCAAGAAGATAGCCGCTATGTAGGCATGACAGAATTCTATGTCCCTACAGGACCTCAAAGAAATTGATTCCCTCCTACCGTTTAGAAAAAATATTTGAACGGCTCCTTTTTGATTCATTAGTGCTAGAGATATGTGCATTAGAGTCAGATTGATGTTAGCACCACGATGCCCTTTCTGGGTAAAAGGTGTGCTCTAGAAGTGACTTTAACATAACATAACACCCTTCTGTCCCTTCGGCTAGGTCTCTGATGTATAAATATTCCCAATAAAATAAAAAAATAGGTCACTGGCACCCATGGCTTTAACAGTTATTCTATCATTACGCAACATGCAGGAAAAAACAATAGATAATTAATTACTGCAGTGAATACACAACCCTTTTTATTTTGTCACGTCCTGTCCATGCTTTTCTTATGAGCGTGAGATGCCAAGTTCACACTATTTATGCATCACATTTCTTGACAGATTAAAGGCACAGCCAGGCCTAGCAAATGAGGACTACAGGGTACACATCTACTCTTTCTAGGAGGTGGTATGCAAAGTAACACTTTAAATAAATTAAATTGTGACTTACCTTGCTGCCCTATCGTAGGACCGCCGCCTCGCGTTGTCCTGTGAAGCAGGAAGCAACTGGGCACACAGGTGTAGCATCCTGCTACAATAACCACAGACACAGTAAGGTATGATTACTGGAGCTTTATTCTCATGCTCCCTGCCTGTCTCCTGTCCCTACTCTAACAGCCCTCATCCTGTACTGACCCCTCCTCTTCCCCTCAGCCCACCTAGCTCCGCCCACCCCAGCTACTAGACTGTCAACCATATTACATCTCCCCCCTTCTTAACAAAATGAGCTTAATGTCTTCAGTGTTCGCAATTCTTCAATCCACCACGCTGGTCGGCGGACAGTCTGTTCTCCAAACCTCAGTAGTGTTGAATCAGTGGTGGGCTTGGCTTTGGTCAATCTTTCAGTTGTCTGGATCAGGGCATTCTTGACCACGTTGCGTTTGAACTGTTTACTCTCACACTCTGCAGTCATCATGTTTCCTTCCTGCGGTGTAACTGTTGGTTCAGATGCCCGATCTCTTTCGTGAGTGGATAATGTTCTGGTCCTCTTCTGAGCACCAGCATCTACTTCTACTTTCTGTTGTCTAGTCCGGTCGAGGGCAACATTGCCCTCCAATTCAGGGTCATGTATACCAGACAGTACGGTGTGGCTCGACAACTCATTCACGGCCTCGGGTTGTCTGGCGAGCTCGTGGGCTATCTGTGCATAGGCATGTTTCTCTCTCATCTGATGATCTCTCTCTGCTGACATGTCTGGTTTTCCTTGCGGAGTGGATGGCTGATCCCTCCCCGTCTGGTGATTAAGGTCCACTGTCTCTGGTTTCCTTTTGTAGGTCCTTTGAGTCAGCCTCGCGGACCCCTTCAGGGGTGACGGTGTCTGATCTATGTCCAGATATGCTTGTGACTGACATGACAGGTTGTCTTGTGGCGTGACTGAGTATTCAGCGTCCTTAGCGTGTGACGTGTTGCTCTTGACGTGAAGGATGTCCTTTGGTTCCATGGTGCGTTCGGGTGGTTGACGCCATGGCTGTTGTCGGGACCATGACTCGGTCAACTCACGGGATTGAACAGACGAGCTCTCTGGGTCAGAGAAGTCTCTTGTCGACTTCCAGGATCAGACAGACGTGCTCTCTGAACCAGAGGAGTTCCTGGCCATAGACGTGCTTTCTGGGTCAGACAAGGCTTTTGTCGACTTCCAGGATCGGACGGACGCGCTCTCTGAATCAGAGGAGTTCCTGGCCATACTCCTTTTGAAGCATTCCTTTGAGGGTGTATCGGGTAATGGATGTCTGAAATGAGTGGACAGTGACACGTTGTTCGTTGACTCGGGGTTGTCTTTAAAACGCTTCTCCGGGTGCCTTCGTCGACTTGTCTTTGGCATTGTTTGATTTGAGAAGTTGTTCAACAACCACGTGCTTGTTCTTTGTGTTTGCTCTTGAGATTTTCCATCTTTGCCTTTTTCACATGTCAACGACGTCTTCTCGGTTGCTTTGTTGTCCCCGGTGTCATTGATGCGTTGGTCTTTTCCTGTTCGTTGTTGGGGAGGGTCAGTTCGTCTTATTCGACCTATTTCTTCTTCCCACTTATTTGGTGCTCGGATACCCATGATGTGGGTGTGATGTGTTCTCCTGCTGGATGATGTTCCTTCAGACTCATCTCCTCAACTTGGCGAAGAATGTTCCTGCGCCAACTTCCAGTTTTGACCATTTTGATTTCTTCTTCTATGGTTTGTCTTTCTTATTCTCTTGTTGTGCAGGTTACCTTCTTGTCCAGGAGTGCGGTCTGTCCCACTTGACGGATTTCTTCTTCTATGGTTTGTCTTTCTTACTCTCCTGTTGTGCAGGTTGCCTTCTTGTCCAGGAGTGCGGTCTGTCCCACTTGACGCTCCCTCCTCGTCAGACTTTGAACGACACCTTGAGGGTGAAGAACTCCTTGAGGTTGTCCTTTGACTGATTGACTCGGAGTATTCTTTTGAATGACAACTTGAGGGTGAAGAACTCCTTGAGGTTGTCCTTTGACTGATTGACTCGGAGTACTCCTTGTCACTGTGTCTCTCCCGTTGTCTTTTCATTGGTCTGCCTTCCCTCTCTCTCTTTATTGTTTTGTCTGTTTTCCGAGTTTCATCTGTCCAGGCATCTAGACAATTTGCCTTCAGATTCGGGTCCTTCGATCTGTCTCTTGCCTTGACGTGCATTCCAATTTCAGCCTTCCTGATGATTTCTTCTAATGACCACTTTCCTCGCAAGATCTTGAGCTTGTGTCGGGGTTTGCGCAGCCTTCAATTATCCTGAGTCGAACTGCGTCCTCATTCGTAAAGGTGTTGAAATGGCAGCCTTGTACCAGGTTTTGCAACCGAAGATGAAAGTTGGCAATGGTTCGCCTGGTTCCTGCCGAGCTGTGTTGAAAACGATGCGATCATGATCCACCTCTGCTTGTGCGGAGAGACGGGCACATAGCTTCTCTTGGAGTCTTTCATAGATTTCTGTGTCTTCTTTGGAGAATGTTCTGATTGGGCATTGGCCTTCAGGACCCACCAGATGGAGGAGTAGCATCAGACATTTTCTCTCTCTTTGTTCACCATTGGCGTCCAGGAAGTCACCCAATGTCGCCAGCCATTGGTTCCGTTCGAGACACAGACTCCAGGTATCATGCTGCATTCCTGGGGGTGGTGCTTTGATGCAAGGGTTGCCTCGCCATGAGAAAAGGATTCTGATTGATTGTATTCGGGCGGGTTGTTCACTCGGTTTCTTGTAGTTTTAGTTAGTCCTCTTTGGTCGAGGCCTTGGGTCTGGTCATCTGCTGGGGCGTTACTAATCCTTGCAGTCACCACTGTATGCGCCAGTGACTAGAACTTGGATTTCCTGCGTTCCGAGATGTCCACTATCCATCCGCACTGTGCTAGTCACAGGGCTCCTTCTCTTTCGAATCGCATGCTAGTGGCAGGTGGTTACTGACTCTTCCGCGGTGAGGCTAGTGCAAGTCCTTTAGTCACCTCCGTGTATGTTGTGCTTGTTTCCGGGACCGTCCTTCGCAGTCTTGCCTTCTTCTGAACCTCGTGCGGTTCTGTCCAGCAGCTCCTCCCTTTTACGCTCTTCGGTATGTGTTCGCCATCACCTTTGTAGGTGCTCGTGCTGGTTTGCTGTTTCTCGCCAATGTTTGTTTATTTGCTTTTCCAGTGCTTGTTGGTTTCTACTCGCCACTGCTTGTTGGCTTCTCCTCGCCAATGCTTGTTTGTTGGCTCTTGACAGTGCTTGTTTCCTTCTATTAGCCAATGCTTGTTTATATGCTCTTATTGATGCTTGGTTGTTCTTCGCCACTGCTTGCTTGGTCGTTGCCAATGCTTGTTTGGTCTTCGCCAATGCTTGCTTGGTCTTTGCCAACGCTTGTTTGGTCTTCGCCAACGCTTGTTTGGTCTTCGCCAACGCTTGTTTTCTTCCTTTGCCACGATTCATCCAATGCTTGTTGATCTGCATGTATCAATGCTTGTTTACTTTCATGTATCCCCGTTTGTCCATTTGCAGGTATCAATGCTCGTTTCTTTGCGTGTACCAATGCTTTTATGCTCTTCGGCAGTGTTTGTTTGACTCGTCTTGCCAATGCTTGTTTGTTTGCTTCACCCAATGCTTGCTTATCTCTGTTTGCCTGACTTCAAGATGGCCGCTCGTTGAAAGCTAAGGGGTCTGTCCTGACGAGCGCCTGACTCTAAGATGGCCGCCGTCAGTACCGGTACACGAGGCTTTCTCTCTCTCTCAGCTCAGGCACTCCAGACTCACCGGCTAGCAGTCACAGGGCAGCGCGCTCCAGCTATCACTATTCTTTGGCCACCACAGCAACCAGGTGAGGTTGGGGTGGGCTCCCGCCTTGCTCTGCACGTTCCCGCTTTTTCTTCGCGGCGGCCTGCCGACTTACACGCATCAAGCGTGAGGATTTCACCGACGGCGGGATCTCAGGCCCGGGCTTTCCGGCGCTTGGTCGCCCTCGCTGGGCGGTCGTGACGGACGTCGTCCTCGACGCTGGGAGTTACTTCTCCTTCACTTTGGGGCACACAGCAGGGTCGGAGTAGGCTCCCGATCTCTGCACTGCTAATGCTCACGCTTCTGGCGGGGTCGCGTGTCGGCGCGCTCCGCTTCTCCTTTCTTCGAGCCTTTCAGCGCTCGGATGCGCAGCCCCTCACACCTCCCTCATAAGGGGGGGGGCGCAGGTTGCCTACGGCTGGCCTCTCCTCCTGGGGCATCAGCGGCTCGCACTTCTCGGCAGCGTTTTCTTTTCTTGGTACTGCCGGGGACAGGGTGTCTCTCTAGACTTTCTGCAGGCAGTGGGTTTGACTGGATCCCACCCTCGTCGCCAGTTGTAGCATCCTGCTACAATAACCACAGACACAGTAAGGTATGATTAATGGAGCTTTATTCTCATGCTCCCTGCCTGTCTCCTGTCCCTACTCTAACTGCCCTCATCCTGTACTGACCCCTCCTCTTCCCCTCAGCCCACCTAGCTCCGCCCACCCCAGCTACTAGACTGTCAACCATATTACATCAGGCTCCCCTGAGCCAAACACAACGCTGCAATGCAGAGTTGTGATTGGTCTGAGCGACGTGGATCAGCGCTCAGATGAGGACAGGGAGCCTGTGCATGTTCCTCACTAGGCTGTGAAATGCAGCCTGGTGGGGAATATGCAAAGTGCATTGGCAAACCGTTTTGCTTACTTAGGTGCTCACCATTCCTCCCCCTACTGGCTGTGATGACAGCCAAGCCCTGCCCCGCGCCACAAAGCTGCATGACAAAGGGAAAATAAAATCATAATAACACTGCAAAAAATGCTGTGGTTTCTGAGCTCCTCTGCCTTAGAGGAGAAGAGGGCACTTGCGCAAATTTAAGAACTTAAAACAGTGTACACATCTGTGCGTTATAGAATATTAATGGTTTATTAGGCCCTGCAACTGGATGTTTGGGTGTCCTGGTCAAGCAGCACACTGAAACTAGCAGTAATCTACATTTGGGGCCAGATGTAGGAGCCCTAATACCGGTCGGTAACGGCCGAATGCGGCCGTTACCGACCGGTATTAGGGTTTTCTGATGTAGAGGGCCTATATTTTACCGATTCTGTAAATTTACTGAATCGGTAAGTTTACTGAATCGGTAAAATACTGATTCTGTATATTTACCGATTCGGTAAATCCATATGTAGGTGACACTCCTAAGAGTGCCACAGGCCCTTAAGAGTCCCTCCTTCTAATTTACCGATTCATAAATACCGAATCTGTAAAATTCGGTATTTATGAATCGGTAAATTAGAGTTACCTACATCTGGCCCTTGGTATCTAGTTAGAGTTACTGGTGAACTCAGGATTACAAGATTTGCGGTAATCCATAGATCAGAAGTATTACAAGAAAATGACAAAAGCAGGCAGGATTGGGTGCGGAAACCCCAATTTTGACATGTTATTTTCCTGACCTCGCATATGAAGTATATTAATAAATAGTACACAGTTCTTATAATCTTGATTTTAGACTCAAGCTTCCGAATCCGCCCACTTTTTAAGAATGCAATGAAGGACGTTCTAGAGGTCACAAGTTTCGATGCATAACTAGTGGCCAGATATCTCAGGATGCAGCACCTGAGATAGTTAATACATTCTATCATGTTGTGGTTACGCTGTGCATTTAAGCGCCTCCGAATGACTGATTGACACATTTTGCCTTTCACAATGATAATCCAAATGGCAAGACTACACTAACGCGCTCTGACACAGCTAAAAAATGAAATATCTAAGAAAGCCTCTTCTAGACAATAACAAACGAAAAGTAGGAACATCAGACTGCGAGTTATGGCTTTTAGTTCTGGAGAAGTTTTGTTCTTTTTTGTCAAATACCACCCCAGAGTGTAATATCGCAGACACGAGATGAATCCAAGATATTAATTTCCTCCAAGCTTGCAGACTGAGGAATTTTTCAGCACTGGAGACAGCTAAAAGGTCAAACACTGAGACACTAAAGGTCAAGAGGCTAGAGAATGAAGGAAGGGCTGGCTAAGGGGAAAATGCGGCTCAGTCATAAACCTAACATAAAGCCGCTCTGTGACTCGGGAATACTTGATCCCAGAGCCACAAGAAGTCTTTGGCTGTACTTCAGAACAGCAATTTTAAATCGATAAATCCCAAAAGGCAGGTAAGAAAAGCTTAGCGTTGCAGCGCCTTTCCCTCCAGCTTGGCCCATTAAACCACGTGCACAAGAAAAGACATTTTTTCAGGGTACCCTCTTGTTACAGCCATGGTGCCCTTGTTTGCAGAGGCTTCCTGTGAGAGTTTGCCAAAGAGAATAGTAGTGGAACGCAATTAAGTGTATATGCACTTGCGTTCCATTTCTGCATGTAATACGATAATCACAGTAATCTTTATGCACTGTATTAACCTAATAACAGTAGGTGGACGCATTTAATTCTAGTGGGAGCGACGCCTAGATTCGAAATGTAATCAATGTCATGCTAAATCTACTTGTCTGAAAGCCATGTTTCCTAAATTCGGTCTAACTGGTAACTAGGCCCGAGTTGCATGTATATCACGTTTATAAAAATGTCCTGCTAGTCTCATGTTTTTCTCCTCTGCAGGTGTCTTATCCCCATACGGATCGCTAAAATAGGCTTCCAATTACTGAATTAGGTCGATGATAGCTGAAATAATTAGAAGTTGTCTTCGGACATGGAGACTGAGATGGTGGAAGAGATGCTTCTGTATCAGGCAGAACGGACCGAAGTTACATCCAAGGTCAACATATGTGCCCAGTATTGTACAGCGCTAGGAAACGAGGGAGTTTTCCTGCTCCCAGAAAATAGTCCAACTAGATGTTTCCATTTTGTAGAATTGAAATGTAGAAGCCTTTTAGAATATGTTTTTCATATTTTAATTATAGGTTTTCTTAGAATAAATTGGGAGGCCCTGTCTTGACTTCACTGGGAGAAGACCTCTTCTCAACTTCTTTCTCGGTTTCCCTTTGCCATTTTATTTAGAATTGGGAAGCCCCTTCATGGAACCTGCCTTCATGATTTTTTGTCTGCTCTATGTTTTTCTATTTTGCATTTTCTTCATGATCATATACAAATTCAGATTGCATGATCATATAAATATGTGAGCTTTTAAAGTATATTTGCTACACTTTTTAAATACAATTCTTAAGGTTTTGGCAATATGATCTATGCATTTTCTGTGGCACCACATTGGTCTCACTTCAATAGAATTTTTTTTTCTGATGTTTACTCCTTCTTCTAGTTAACAAGCAAAGGTCCATATGACCAGTGGGTGATTCTTTTTGATGTTTACACCAAGAGGTTGAGATTTACGTACCCCGCTCCATCACTAGCATGGGGCTCAGAGCACCACATATTTTCTCTGTTTTGGCGGCTTCTCTGAAACAGAAGAATGATGTCCCCTTATTCATATATGCAGAGATTTGCAATGCAAATACTGGACACAAAAAATATATACATAATACAAATATATGACATTTGAGCTGCAATGAATGCTTTACAAGGTTAAAAGAAGAGGGGGGCAATGTGCTTAAGTTGATGTGGTGGTTGCAGGTGAATCTGAAAGCTACTCTTTTTTGGGGACCAGGACTTATTTTTCATCATCGGTTTGTGACCCAGGACAAGAGAGTGGAAGGCGACAAAGTGGAAAGGTGGAGGAAGGAAAAGACAAAAAAAATGACAAAGAAGCTGGGAGGAGAAAGAACCTGCAAGAATGATATAAAAGTGCAGGGACAGTAGGGCGGTGGATGAACAGGTATTGATGTGAAATAAAGACTAGACAGCATTGGTACCCGGCACAACAACATTCACCAGCGGCAGCAGTGGGCTTCCCAGGAACATTTTGAGCCCCAAGACTTATTATTTAACAAATTAAACACTGGGGCATGGCCTGACAAGCATAACTAAGAACAATTATAAGAGGTGTGGTAGAATCACAGAAGGACCGGTCCGAATACATGTTGCTTAAAATCTGGTCTCTATGATGAGGAACGGTTGTGGATGTAAACCAGGCTCATCAGCCAATACATTTACACCTGAAGGCAGCTCTCTGTGACTGCTGGGAGTCCAGGTGGCTTTCCATTGACAGGCCTACCATTTTGGAAATGACCACAAATTGAAAGATATCCTTTTCAAACTGTAAGCTGAACACTGGGTGAACTGGCACCCACTAGGGGCTGTCACAGGAGCCTGGGCTTGTTTCCCGGTCCCGGGGCTTTAAAGGGTTCGCCATTCTAGCTCGGGACAACTGGGCAGTAGGTGCATAAGCTGATGGTTAAAAAAGAAGATAACAAGACGTGGCATTTAAGTCTAAAGAACAGCAGAGGGCAGTTCATTGGCATCAGTCGAATCACATGAGGGCCCTCTGTGCTACACTGTAACAATTCAAAATGATCAACAATTCTTTTCCAATACAAAAAGCACAAACAGTCTCTTTAATGTACTTGTATCTTATTTATAGTGCAACATGTGAACTTTCAGTTATTTGAGAGGACAGGATGGGGATTATATAGAGATTTTTTGAAGGGAAAAGGCAGTAAAAGGGGAGAAAGTATCCCATTATGTAAGGTGGATGCCCACCACATATATACTGTGATTTGTGCCCCAGGTAAACCAGTGTATTCTTTATATGGAGCAGCTGGACATTTACAGTCTTGGTCCTTGTACTCTTATGGATCTTCTTCCATACTTCATCTGCTTGAACAAGCACTGGGCAATGGTATCAGTGTCTAGCTTGAGTGGGTGAGGGTGTTTTTCTTGACTTTGTTGAAATACTGATCGAATTTGGTTCTGAATCAGTGGTGTAAAAGGACAGCTTCCTTTTTTCAGAGCTGGTGGTAATGCAGGAGCTGTATGTCATGGTAGAAGTGACTTTGTGCAGGGTACGACTGAGAGGCAAGACATGTACTAATAATTCAAAATTGTATATTATAATTAAATTCAGGGATTGTAAATCTGATCCAGATTATAATTCTGTAACAGGGTTCTGTTTGGCACCTGGTTCTGGAAAATCAAGGAGTACCACCCATCAGGGCTGTGATGTGGCTACAGAGATCTGTCAGTTATCACACATTGAATAACAGGTGACTCTGCAGTTTAAAATTGGGTGTATAGAATAAGGATTAACATTTTACTCCAAAGTAAGAGTACACATCTTTTTTAAACCCAGGACTTTCTTTTACAAAGTTTTCCTTCTAAGAGTGGCCATCAGCAAGTGGACGAGAAGGAAGACCCAGAGGAGATTCAGTAAGCATGGGGCCAAGAAGCAGAAACCCACCAGGAAAATAAGAAAATGGCACCAGGGGAATCAAGATGACTAGGTCCAGGAGGACTAAGAGCAGAATAGCCAGGACAAGCCAGAACGGGCGGACCAGAAGGACCAGGTGAAATTAGACCAGCAGATCAGAACCAGGAGAATCCTGTGGGGATAGAGGAAGCATGGATAAGTACAAGGGCTACCAGGAGGACAACAAATTGGACATCAGCAAGATCAGGAGGTCTAGGGTCAGGAGCACTAGGACTAAAAGGCCCAATACTGGAACAAGGATAACTGGGAAGGTCATGCATGAACTATAGGGATAAGACAACTACAACTACTACTACCTGGAGAATTGGAATACTGAGAGATGAGGGTTGATTACTAGGGATGGATTGTGTGCATCGTGAGTAATAAAGTCACTATCTTGTTCTTAGATCTGTCATCCTTAGTGTGGCCTTCCCCCAATTTGTTGCCTGTTTACCTCCACTTTTTGCTGTATCTTTCTGTTGACCGTACGACTCTGAGTAGTTTACCGCTGCTTATCAGTACTAAACTGCATGTCCTTCTCCCATAAACATGATGACATT
Organism: Lissotriton vulgaris; assembly: GCF_964263255.1. NCBI lineage: Eukaryota > Metazoa > Chordata > Amphibia > Caudata > Salamandridae > Lissotriton > Lissotriton vulgaris. The sequence goes on from NW_028245438.1 coordinate 14,000, forward strand.
GGTGTGTAACTGATTGGCATATTTAGTTTAACTGTAAGTCCCTTGTAAAAGTGTGTACTGCCCAGGGCCTGTAATTTAAATGCAACTAGTGGGCCTGCAGCACTGATTATGCCGCCCACACAAGTAGACTTTCAAACCTGTCTCTGAACTGCCATTGCAGCACCTGTGTTTGCAGTTTATTGCCACTTCCTCTTGACATTTAAAAAAAACACTTGCCAATCCTTAAACTCGCTTTTTATTACACATATGTCATCTCTAAGGTAGGCCCTAGGTGGCCATAATGCAAGGGAGCTGTGTAAGTAAAAGGTAGGGCATGTACTTTTGAGTTTTACATTTCCTGGTAGTGACAAACAGCCATATTTGTTTTTCACTACTGTGAAGCCTACTCCTCTCATAGGGTAGAATTGGGTATTCCTTAAAACACGTTTAAGCTGCAAGCTCAGTGGTCCTATAAGAGGGTGCCCGTACAGAAGCTCAAAGGGTCCGAAGCCTACTCCCTTCTGCGGTACCTCCCTGTAGGCAAACAACAGGCATGGTATGAGGATGTCCCCCATAATCTTCAGATAGGCCCTTAATCATGCCTTTTAAGGTCTTATTGAATCTCTCAGCAAGGCCATTGGTTTGTGGATGGTAAGAAGTAGATAACTGTTAGGTTATCCCACATTCCTTTCACATTGACTGGTTGTATGCAGACATGGGGTTTGTGGCCCCCTTTCAGACACAACTTCCTTGGGGAATCCCACGTGGATAAAAAGTCCCATCAGGGCCTTGCCACTTCAGGGGCAGTTATGGTCCTCAAAAGGATTACTTCTGGGTACCGACTGGCTTGATCCCCAAGAACCAGGATAAACCTGTTGCCTGAAGCAGTCTGGGGATCCAGAGGCCCTACAATGTCAATGCCCACACTCTCAAAGCATGTGCCAATGACTGACAGGGGGTTAAGGGAGGCTTTAAGCCTTTGCCCTGTCTTCCCACTAGCCTAGCAGGTTACACAGGTCCTGCAGTATACATCTGGGGATGTTCTGATCTTGGGCCAAAGAAAAGTTCTTGTCTTTTCCCAATTGTCCTGCCAGCGGAATCTCATGAGCCAGCTCCAGTAAGATAGCCATGTAGCTTTCGGGGTCCACCTGGGCCCTCTCTGTGCTTGTCCTTTCATTAAATGTGATGCCTCCCAGATGCATCATCTGCTGCTTGGGTTTAGCCTGTTTCCTTATGCCCTCAAGGGTTGGACACTCCATTTGTGCCCTACAAGAACGTCTTCTTCGTGGGTCCTCCTTCTACATGCCATCCAGCAACTGTAGGAAGGTCATCAAGGGAAGCAGTACCTTCCTCATTGGGCTCTGGGGCAGCCACCGCAGATACTGGGAAGACACTCAGGGGCTGGTTTACCACACCCTCTACCCTTCCAGCTGGCAGGGTCATTGTTTCAGGCTCCAGCCCATTTTGATTGCCCTCTTGGGGAGCCACGTACTGTGCTGTTGCACAAATCCAATCAGGTAAACCTGACCTCTCTAAATGAGCCTCTTTACATGAGTGTTGAGCTCCACTTCATTCCAGAGAGTGTCCTCAAAGTCATTACCCAACAAACAGTCAACAGGCATGGCAGGACAGGACAGGAATCACAGCAACGTTCAGAAGACCTGTGGACCCTCCCCCCAACTCAAAGGGAGAAAGTGCCACTGTGTAATGTCCTCTTTATTGTCAACCAGAACAACATGGTATAATTATTATGAATGTCCTGCTCCTTACCTTAGCCATGCTGGCTCCTGTATTCCTCAGAGCCTCAAAACCTTACCCATTGATGGTGACCCATGTCCTATATGTAGGACTATTAGAAGGTACATGGATCTTAGGTATCATCTCACTGTCACCTTCGGACTCTAGGGTAACCCCACGAAACTCACCCCCATTTAACTGAGACAAACTCCTTCCCCAGCACTACACTAGCCACCCCTGGATTATTTTCTCCATTGGGAGGTTATGCTCTTTCTGTACCTTTGGGATCCCCCTTGTAGTGTCCATACACGTAGCACTCATAGCACTTGATGAACTTGGGCTGTTGACCTTTGTCAGGGTAGCTTTTTCTGGTGGCCATATTTGCAGTGTGAATTAGACCCTTTAACCTGTGAGTTGTTTTGGGGGCCTTTAGAGAACTCTGTGTTTTTATCTCCCCCCTCCTTCTTCTGGGGGGTACCCTGACCACCCTTTTGGGAGCTCTCCCCAGATGCTTTCTTGAGCACTCTGGTGCAGACCCAGATATCCACCTCCTCATCAGGTTTCCTGGGATCAGTAAACTTGCTATCCGCCAGGTTTTGGCGTAATTCTAGACAACAAATATCAAGCATGTGATCCTTCAAAATCTAGTTCCACAGCCCTGAATAATCACCAACCTTCCTGCCCCTTACCCAGCCCTTCAGTGCCTTGCTAGCATAATCCAAGAACTCCACTCATGTTTGTCACAAGCTCTTGTGGCTGCCCCTGAATCTGACCCTATACCTCTCAGGGGTCAGTTCAAACTTACTGACTAGGATGGCTTTCATTGCAGTGTAGTATGTCGGGTTCTCTACTTCTAGTGTCTTCTAGTGTCCACTGTGGGCATATACCTCCACATATACTTCCACCCTAGTGGAACCTTGTGCACTGTCAGAGCCACTTCATAGACAGCAAACTATTTGTCTATGTCATCCCGCACCACACAACTGGGCATACAATCCTTTGGGATCCTGACACTTGGCTCAGCAGTGGACACTGGAGGTATGCTGCCAACATTGCTGTTGCTGGACCCCTCACTCAGGTCTCTGATGTCTAGCTCTCTTGAGCTGAGCCCATGGGCCATTTTTCATTCTTCCATTACTGCTCCTTCTCTAATTTAGCAAGGGCCTGCAATTTGTCTAATTTGACAAGATCAAAGTTTAGTTTCCTCTCTTCCCTCCTGTCCGACAGGTTCCTTGATGGCACACTGCTACCTGGTCTGCTGTAGACTTTCAGTCCTTGGAGGATGGTATTACCCACATTAGCAGGCCACAAGAGAAGACCTGTATTTTTGTACTGCTCATATCCTTCCTCCTCAGACACTGACCCCTCCACCTCATCTACTTCTCCTTCTGGGTTGGTAGCTGCCAATGCTCTTAAGGATTTTTGAAGCGCTGCCTTCTTGGCACTTCCCATATGGGACACCCTTCTATCCTGGCAGAAGTCCTCAAGCTGGGCCCCTGTGTATGCCTCCAGGTTGGCCAGCTCGAATTCCATAGTGCCACAGAGGACCACAGATAATTAGGGAGAGTTGAAATGATTCAAATTGGTCTTAAGTATAGAGTTGTAGTGAACACTGAATTATTGAACAAACACAAGCCCTATCCTCACCGCTGTGCACCAATGCTAGAATTTATTTTGTGCAATTGACTTCTAAGCACAGTTTTTAGATGTAATCTTCAAAAAATTAATATCTCTACTTCTGTTTATTCGATGTTTGTCATTTAGGTCTTGATGTTTCATAAAGATTAATCTCTATCATTCTAAACCTGTGTGGATTCTTTTTGTGGGGCTTTCCTTGTGTTACTGTGTGTGTTGCAAAATTACTTTGCATATTATCTTTTCAGATAAGCCTGACTGCTCTGTGCCAAGAACTAAAGGATCCCTGATTGGACAGGTTGCATACCTCTAACAACAAGGGACCTACTTTCTAACACCTGTTAAGTCCAGTTAAAGGCTTACGTAATTTAAACTGGAGCTTAACTCCTGGTAGTCATGGCCCAAAGCGGCCAGACTCAATTTATTGAAAATGTGTAAAGCATTCAAAAGTACTAAAACAGTTAAAAGGTCAAACACGACACAATAGAAATACCACTCAAATGTATAAAAAATAGAAAAGAACATAATAGGCAAAATGACACCAGGGACCTCACTGAAAGCACTTAGAGACTCACATGGTATCAGGAAGTGGGCAACAGCATAGTCCAGTGCAGGTCCAGATGCAACTGGTGAGATTCTAAACAGGAATACCCTCTTCAGCTTCTTTATGGTCCCGGAACCAACTAGGGGATAAGCTTTTTGATTCTGGGAAATCTTTCTGTCTTTTAATTTCAAATGTAAGGAGGTCCACCCTCCTCCGGTCCTTCTCGCAGGTCACGAAAGTAAAGTGCAGCAGGTCCAGTCTGCCTTGTATCCTTTCGAAAGTCCACCTGTGTTATGATGGGGTACCATATTTATTCCCTAGTTAGTGGTTCGGGAGGACTCTCTAACCATTGAGGTAAAAGGTCCTGGGGGCAACCCTACCCTCTTTTTCAATAGTTGCAGACTACAAAAAGGCACAGAAATGCCATGTACCAGGCAGTTTCAAGCTGGTAAAAGACTTCGGCCTCAATAAACTTGGGCATTGAGGGCTGGGTGTGTGTCCTAGATGTCCTCCCACATATAACTAAAATCCAGATTTACGTAGGCACTGTACCACAGACAACACATTAAAGTCAGATTATTGCATGCTCCCAGGAGGAATTTCACACCTCCTTAATACCTCTTCCTAGGCTGTGCACAACCTCTGAGAAGCTGGAGAGTTCATGGCAATTAGTTGCCAGGAACTGCAGGCTGGGAAAACGTAACTTTCGAAAACATATTTTTCATCAATATTTAATAGAATTCTGATTTCACTATTGCTTGGATGTTTAAAACTATTACACATAATGGTTCAATTATTTTTCTAGCTGATCCCATTCCTGAGATACAGTGTTAGTATTTTAATCTGCACTCTAATTTTCTACATAGGGCTGGTAGGCCTGCCACTGTGAAATTAACGTGCAAGTCTTGTCACTGTAGGGACACAGTAACATCAAATGTACTACATGTCCCACTTTTAAATACCAAGCACCTCATTTGTGGGCTGCAAAGCCTGCATAGGGATGATTTACTAACATTTAAAAGGGAGATTTTTACTTGTCAAAAAGGGTCATTTTAATACATCATATTGGAGGCCTATTTACTGTGATGGGTCTGAAGCCTTGTAACACTAGTGGATGGCACAATACGCGCCATGATCCACAAATGACTATTAACTTTTTATGCCATGGATGTCTATACAATGGACTTTTGGAAAAGTTAAAAACGCTGATCAGGTATTAGCCAATTTCACCACATTGTACAGGCCAGAGCACATACACTTGGAACTAGACAGGATTGCCGCATTGTTTAAAGTTTAAAAGATAGCAATGAAATTTAACAACATCCATGCAGCCCCACAAAAAGGGTCATTTTCTTACAAAGTTCTCAATCATTGCCAGGACAATATGAAGGAGACAATAAAGGTTATGAAGTGGAGGGGGAGCTGGAGGACAAAAAGGGGTAGAAGAACTTGATGAAGATATAGGACAACTTGAAGGAATTCAAGGAGGTGGGCCAGGAAGATGTGTGGCAACTCCTGTTAACTACAGCACAAAGAAATGCCAGATGTCAAGTATAAAGTGCTGTTTAAAAAAGAAATTCTTATTAGTAATATTATTTAAACATCTTAAAGAATGGGAAAAAAGCATTTCAAATTAGATTAGATTAATGGAATGTGCTTTATCTCAGTACAATTCAAAGTTAGCTGATCTTTTAGATGACCCGCCTGCAAAACTCTCTCTAACTGACTGCAGTGCACCAGCACCATTCAGTGGAAGCAGAGGCAAGAAGAGGGAGGGGTAGAAAAATAATGCATTCCAAAAAAACAGGACTGGCTTTTTGGGATCATTACTTCATATATGCTTTAGGTTATAAGCTGTGGAAAAATAAGGTGATCTGTAGACCTCCTTGATCTGACACAATATTTTGACTCTGAAAATGTGCATTCTTTACAGAGGATCTGTATATGTGGGCCGATGGGTACACAGTCAAAATATCGAGTATAAAATATCGACCTACCAAAATATTGTGCTTGAAATTTCGAAGGTGCAGAATATCGATGTCAAAAATATTGTTGGACAGAATATCGACCCTAAGGTAAGTAATATCGAAATTCTTTATATCGATGTAAGTAATTTCGAAATTAGTAATATCGATAGCATATATATCGATGATACTAATTTCGATGACACTAATATCGATATTTGTATAATTTTTTTGTTTTTTATTACGTATGTGTTATATGTTTTACTTAAGTATTTAAAATAATTAATATTATATGTGTATTAAATATATATATTAATACATTTATTTATAAGCACATTATATGTTTTAGTACCGGAGCGGGTTGTGGGTTTATAGGGGAATAGGGTGGGAAGTAATTTAATTATGTTAAATTGATTATTGATTAGTAGGATTTATTACTAAATTGTAATTAATTGTAAACTAATTTTAATTAATTGTAAATTCATTTTAATTAATTGATTAATTGATAAATATGTTCTGTAGCGGGTTATGGGTTTATAGGGAAATAGGGTGGCAAGTAATATAATTAGGTTAAATTAATTAATAATTAGTAGTTAATATTAATTAATTTAAAATAATTGGTAATTACATTTAATTAATTGGTAAATCTTTTTAATTAATTGATTCATTGATAAATATGTTCTATAGTGGGTTGTGGGTTTATAGGGGAATAGGGTGGGAAGTAATTTAAATATGTTAAAATATCAATTAATTAGTAGTTATTATTAAATAATTAAAAAAAAATTGGTAAATAAATTTAATTAATTGGTATTTCATTTTAATTAATTGATTAATTGATATATATGTTCTGTAGCAGGTTGTGGGTTTATAGGGGAATAGGGTGGGAAGTTATTTAATTATGTTTAATTAATTATTAATTAGTAGGAATTATAATTAAATTTTATTAATTGGTAAATATTTTTAATTAATTGGTAATTAATTTTAATTGATTGGTAAATAATTTTAATTAATTCATAAATAGATAAATGTGTTCGGTTGCGGGTAGTGGGTTTATAGGGGAATATGGTGGGAAGTAATTTAAATGTAATAAAGTAACAATTTTAAAATAATTGTTTTGTTAATAATATAATTGTTAATTAATAATTGTTAATTAAATATTATAAAATTGTATTTTTTAATATTTATTTTAGGTTAAATATATTTAGTTAATCATGTTTTTTTATTATTATGTATAGGTATTGTATATGGTTTATATTTATTTAATAGTTTATATTATTTTTATTAAAAAAAGCTTTTATTTATGTATGTATGTTATTTTAACCCCTACGCTATCCAACACTTTCCCTACTGTTGCACTCTCTGGAGTTGGAATAGTAATTGTTACTCCAACGCTATCCAAAGCTTTCCGTACTGTTGCACTCTCTGGAGTGGGAATAGTAATTTTTACCCCTACGCTATCCAACACTTTCCCTACTGTTGCACTCTATGGAGTTGGAATAGTAATTGTTACCCCTACGCTATACAAAGCTTTCCCTACTGTTGAACTCTATGGAGTGGGAATAGTAATTTTTACCCCTACGCTATCCAACTCTTTCCCTACTGTTGCACTCTCTGGAGTTGGAATAGTAATTGTTACCCCTACGCTATCCAACGCTTTCTCTACTGTTGCACTCTCTGGAGTGGGAATAGTAATTTTTACCCCTACGCTATCCAAAGCTTTCCCTACTGTTGCACTCTCTGGAGTGGGAATAGTAATTTTTACCCCTACGCTATCCAACGCTTTCCCTACTGTTGCACTCTCTGGAGTGGGAATAGTAATTTTTACTCCTACGCTATCCAACGCTTTTCCTACTGTTGCACTCTCTGGAGTGGGAATAGTAATTTTTACCACTATGCTATCCAAAGCTTTCCCTACTGTTGCACTCTCTGGAGTGGGAATAGTATTTTGTATCCCTACGCTATCCAACGCTTTCCCTACTGTTGCACTCTGTGGAGTGGGAATAGTAATTTATACTCCTATGCTATCCAACGCTTTCCCTACTGTTGCACTCTCTGGAGTGGGAATAGTAATTTGTATCCCTACGCTATCCAACGCTTTCCCTACTGTTGCACTCTCTGGAGCGGGAATAGTAATTTTTACTCCTACGCTATCCAATGCTTTCTCTACTGTTGCACTCTGTGGAGTGGGAATATACATTTTTACCCCTACGCTATCCAAAGCTTTCCCTACTGTTGCACTCTCTGGAGTGGGAATAGTAATTTTTACCCCTACGCTATCCAACGCTTTCCCTACTGTTGCACTCTCTGGAGTGGGAATAGTAATTTTTACCCCTACGCTATCCAAAGCTTTTCCTACTGTTGCACTCTCTGGAGTGGGAATAGTCATTTTTACCCCTACGCTATCCAATGCTTTCCCTACTTTTGCACTCTCTGGAGTGGTTGATAGTAATTTTTACCCCTACGCTATCCAACGCTTTCCCTACTGTTGCACTCTCTGGAGTGGGAATAGTAATTTCTACCCTTACGGTATCCAACGTTTTATATAACTAATTGTAAAAATATTAAAAGTATATTTAATTTTTTATGTTTTTTACATTTTATTTATGTTATTGTTTTATGTTTGTAAATGTATTTGTAATTTAGTATATATTGTATTAATTTATAAATTAGTCAAATATTTACTACAACTTATTGTTCAGTACATATATATTATATATTTACTGTATATATTTAATTAATGTATTATTATTATATATGTATTATTTATTAATTTTAAACATTATTAGATACTTTTAACTATGTAGATTTTATTTATTAGTGTTATTTACTTTATTTTACATTTATATTTAAAAAAAAAACGATATTTTTAACATCGATATTTTTAACATCTATATTATTTTTTCGATATTTTTGTACTTACCATGTTGTAGATAGGATGTCGATATTCTTTCCCTCGATATTTTTGACTCGATATTCCTGTAGGTCGATATTTTGGAGATCGAAATTTTGTCAGTGATCCGGGCCGATGATCAATCTAATACTTGATGCATAAGAAATCAGAAATTAAATAGTGAGCTTTCTACATCTGTCATAGCATCAAACTTGTGTTCATTGCCACTAGGCATGAGCTGATTTTGCGGATTGGCAAACCGCGAATTTGCGAATTTGCGGATTGCGAAAATCCGCAAAATCCGCGAATCCGCGCGGATTTTTTTTTTTTATGTTCGCACGGGTTTCTGCAAGTTCGCGAGGGTTTTGTACAATTTCGCAAATTGCGAAATTGTACAAAACGCGTGCGAACTTGCAGAAACCCGTGCGAACACAATGTGCCCAGTAGGGTATGTGCCTCTTGTGTGAATAAAAGGTCAGAGAAAGATCAGTTCAGCAGATGAAGAGAAAGAAGCTCCTGGTCACAGGAACAGCACGGGTATTGCGCTCGTGAAAGTCAAGGATGCAAAGCCTATCCAGCATCACAGCTGATTTTCCACGGTAGATTTGGAAAGAAGGCACACCTGTCCAGCCTCGACGACGCTCACGATTGTTTTTGGGCTAATGAATGAGTCACTGAATTTGAGCATCAACTAGTTCGAGCGACCATGTGTGTGTTACTATGCAATCGCCCGGAAGGGCGCAGGGGTCCCTTGAGTGAGCTGCAGACTTGTGCCCAGCCATGCAACTATTTTACAATGGCGCCAGCAAGCTGCCAGCGCCGTTGTAAAATAGTTACAAAGTTAGCTTGCACAGGAAGCACTTAGATAAAATAAAGCAGCACCTGCTTCGTTTTATCTAGTGGTTCCTGTGCAAGCTAACTTTGTAACTATTTTACAACGGCGCTGGCAGCTTGCTGGCGCCATTGTAAAATAGTTGCATGAGTGGGGGTTCAACTTTTGAACCCGTTACGTTCGCGGATTGTTTTTTTGCGGATTTTGCAGGAAATCCGCAAAATTCGCGGATTGCGGATTTCCCAAAAATCCGCAAAATCCGCGAGCGTAACGGATTTCCCACTCAGCCTTATTGCCACATCTTGGAACCCCAGTTGTCACTGAGCCCAAAACGGATTGTACAGCTCGATATCTCACACTATAGGCACCTGGCTGGGTTGTGCCAAGCCAGCATCAGCCTCTTCATTAAAGGCCAGCTTGAAGTCATTTCTGATGGCAATCTAGGTTGGTCTTTATCAACCAGGTACTAGAATAATTTACTCCCTAAAATCCACAAAAGCATTCCTGGCACCGTGAGATCCCAAATCTTAAATACCGTACAGACTCCTTAAATAACTGCAAAAAATGTCACAAATACCTTTGACAGTTACCTCATTACTATACCTGAAATGCCAAAGCAGGGAATTCCATCAGTGAACTTTTTCAACTCTACAAAAATCTGGTGGTCCCAAAAATTGCACTGTCTGTGAGTACACCAGCTGACAAAGATGTTGGTATTGTTACATAGGGTATAGGCTACTAAAAAGGGGTGGGTGGTTGCCACTCTCAAATGATGTAATGTTAGGTAATGTCAGGAGGGGTTGTAGAGGCAGGTGATTTAATACCATACACCCATCTGTAACAAGCGATATCTTTAACCAGAACCATAATTGTACCAGAGTTATGAATTCAAACCTCCTCATCATCGCAGTGCTATTCTAGACACCTGCCTTCACCATCCTCTTGCAGGTTCGCTTTTGTTTAAGAGCTTCAACATCCTCAGTTGTGAGGTGTTCCAAAAAAGAAGTTTCCTTCTGTACTACAAATATAAGGTGCACACTTATATCACACTGCTGTTTATATTTACTAGTATGCATTCAGGATGGGTGTTACTCTTCTAATTTGTCGTCATGTACCTATGCAAAATGATGTGAGATTGAACAGAATTACATGATGGTCGTAAACCAGAATTTAGTGCTCTATTCTTACTGATAAATGCAGCCTTGCATCCAAAATGGACTGAGGATACATTTTGCACTACTAAAATAGAGAAAAATGCAACAGAATACAAACAGCAGCAGACAGCAGCTGCTCCCTATGTTCATTTGTTCTGTGCTCTTGTTGTAGGAATTGTGTGCCAAATTACTCATAAGTGTAAGAAATTCATCCTTTTTCCTCTGATCGCCCCTATTTTGTGACTGAAACTGGGGGCTACTGACTCTGAATGTGCCCTGGGCTCTGCGAACCTGGCCCAGGGCCAGTGCTCTTTTTAAAAGGTATATGGTAATTGATGTAATTACAATTGGCTCAGATAACCTACCTGTAAGCTCCTACTATATTGGAGGACATGTAGGTTTACAGACTCCAGTGGACTTCATGCTCTTAAGTGTGCACTGCTGTGGTGCCTGGTGTCCTTTCAAAGGCAGCCCAGCCTTGCAGACCGGGTTTAAAATAAAACAGTGTCCAAATTTAACTTTGAAATTAAAAGTACTTCAAAAGTCTAAAACTTCCTTTTTATACATATAAATCACCCCGAAAACCTGCCCTAGGTGCCCCTAGGGTAGAGTGCCTTCTTATAAAATGAGGAACATTATTAAATGTGTTTTATAGGCCCTGGTGAGGAAAAAACAGCCAAAGTCAGTTTCCCCTCTATAGTGCTACTAGCCCCACAGCCTAACATGAGAAGGCGTATTTAACTTTAAGTCTCACTGTTGACAGTAGAAAGCTAGAAAAATAATTCAAAGTATCAAAATAATAGTTACAATAAATCCAACAACTTGCCAAGGTTTGATTTATTACAACTAGTGCCAGAGAGAAGCTTTAGAACTTACTGGCTTTGCCAACCTGAGCCAAGCTGCTCCCTGATTAGGTGTGAAGAGGCCTGGGGCTGAAACAATACATCCATTTGCTGGGAGGAGATTTGGTTCCTGGACAAGCCAGGAACAGCAAGTGGTGTGGGGCAATAAACTGGTCTTCCAAGGGAGAATCCCAAATGTCATAGGACCCAGGCCAACCCATATTTCCTTGATTCCCAATCAGATGTGAACCCTTCTAATTAGATTAGAAGAGGGTCTGGAAGGGGATTGTAGGAAAAAGTTAGACACACCAGTTGGTTGAGTTAGTAGGCCTGAACTCCAGGGCAGATTTTCTCCAATTTGATTTTATTTTTGCTGAGATGTGTATTCTGGAAGTTGTCATGGCAGAGGGTGGCAACTTGAATCCCATTGGTTGGGGTGTCTCCCTCCTGCCAACCCAAAATGGGGAACAAATGTAGGGGAGCTGCATGAGCACCTCAGATCCCCTGCTTAAACAACTTCTGGAGAAGGACTGCCCTCCTTGGACTGCAAAAGAGAGGATTGCGCTCAGAAGGACTGCACCTGCTGCACTCTAAAGGCTCCACATAAGAAGGACTTTGCCTGTCTTGAAGGATAAGGATTGAACTCCCTGAGCAGCAAAAAGTAGAAAAGTGCTGGAAGAAGTCACCTGCAACAGCCACTTCAAGAACAACTCGAGCTGACCAGCTACACCTAGATTCTACTTGGATTAACCAGCTGCAATGTGGGAGTTGGTGTTCCAGACCCCAAGACGTAAACCAGAGCTCTGAACCCTTGGATGGTGCTGTGGACCCTTTTTGACCCTCACAGAACCTTTCAGCGAAAGAGTTGAAAGTCTGAGACATTTTTGGCAACTTTTGCAAAAAAGATTCATAAGATGACTGGCATTGATTACAAGATCAAGCCGGCGATGTTGAACGGTGACTCAGCCTGATTGCATGTTTACCTTACTGAAAGCTTCATAGCTCCTCACTGCTGACGACAAAGACAAAGACTTAATTTTGTATCAAAGGAGTAAAGCAAAATTACCGAAATTACTCCAATTAATCGGCATAGTTAAAATTTCGCACAGGTCTAGTACACATCTCGCCCAAACAATTCTCATATTAATCTCGTAATCCTGCATCACAGAAATACTGATCAACAAAGTATAGATGCTTCTAAGAGGTACTTCGCTGTATTAAAATTCCAGCCACAGACTTTCATGTACATTAACCAAAGCAATCAACATAAAAAAAAGGGTCAGCTTTAACAGCCCTTAGATAAGCAGCAAAATACATGTTTGTAGTAATGATGTGAGTAAAAGACCACTGCCGCTCACGACTAGGGCATTGTGCTTACCCGGTGCTGGAAATTTTTACTTTTCTATGGCGTATTTTCAACAGAAGGGAGCTGCTGGTGGAAAGCAGCCCTATGACAGTTGTTCTACTATTGGTAATCACAGCTTGTGAGAAACTCGGTTATTGGTAGAGGGGGTGACAACCTTTCTCAAGTAACAACCACAATCCTTGTCATTGGATACCACAAAAGTCACTAAATTATCCTGGGCTTCACCCTTAGGTAGCTTGGCGTAAAATAGCTAGGCTTAACATAAAGGTAATGTGTAAGGTATTTATGCAGCACTCAAACCATAATAGAGGGAATTCACAACACAAGAAAAATTCCACATCAATTTAGAACACTAGAGGACATTTTAATAAACAAAATGATATGACACCAAAATGACACAATTGCAATCAGTAGAACAGGAGATATGTAATTAGATATAGCACCTAACAGCACAAGGTGCCACAATTCCAATCAGTAGAACTGGAGATATGCAATTAGATATAGCACCTAACAGCACAAGGTGCCACTGACATTTCTGGTCATGGTACAAAGAGGGGAAGTCAAAAGTTCAGGCCGAATGCAATGGAGAGGTTAGTTCTTCTGAAAAACGATCTTCTCAGTCCAACGAGAGGGTCCAGTTTGTGTGGGAGGAGGCCACCAGGAGCAAGGCGAGTGTCATGGATGGTCGCCCCTGTTGCACGAAATGTGTACCTGGCGTCACGGATGGAAGCCACTGTAGCAAGAAGATCCAGTAGAAATTGCGGACTGTCGTTGGTGGAATTTCGCATTGGCGGTCATCCCGGACTGTCGTTGCTGTAACATGAAGTGTAGATCTCAAATTGACGGTGTTCACTGGCAGTTGCTGTAGCACAAAGAGTCAGGTTCATCTTAGCTTCGCATATGTGGTTGAGCCCGTTCACAAGTCAGTCATCACAAACAGGCCCATTCACAGACCAAAGAGCCCAAAACTTCAGGATTACACCCTTCTTTACAGAAAAGTGCATTCTGATGACAGCCAAGAGTCCAGGACCAGGGAGGTACCTCCTGGGAATCAGGAACTCACTCCAGCAGAGGCCAATGGGGCTCAGGTAAGTACAGTTGCAGGTGTGGTAAACTAGGCAGTTGCAGGGCAGGTCTCTGTAGCTTGTTATGTGCTTGAAGCACACACAGACGACAGCCAGCTAGCCGCTCTGGGGAAGGAAGATCTGGCAGTCTTTCTGAGTCTTCCAAAGGTCCAGAAGTGAACTGATGAGGGAGCAGAAAGTCCAATGTTTATTCCTGTTGTCAGCCTTTGAAGTGTGGAGACTCCATATACTTCCCCCATATCTGGCTGTGGAAAGCTCTTTCCCTCCCCTGCAAAGGCACCAGGTAGTCCGGTACAAAAGACTAGTGTCCAGTACCTTTGTGTGTGTGCTGGAGCCAGCCCTTTGAAATGTAAGTGGGGCAGGGAACATCTCCAACCCAAACATCCTTGCAGCATGGCCCATTCTGCCAACACCTAGCCCCCCCTTTATTTCAGTGTCTAGGAGGAATACACAAAGGTAAACTGTCAAACCTTTCAGCCATATGACCCCATACACAACCACCAAATGATTATGGCAAGAAAATCCTAAAGATTAATTCACCTTGCTTTACACTATTCAATGGCATAATTATTTTTGCTTGGTCCGATCAGCCTTTGCAAGGGACGGACTTGATATTTATCTTTTTGAGTGACTGACTTTCGCTCTTTGCCCGTGTTGGTGCCTGCGCGGCCAACAATCTGCATCCCCTGCTTGGGATGGCACATGGTGTCCAGTTCTCCCTTTCACTCTTGTCCTGAGCAAGACTCCCGTAAGGAACTGAGGAGCCTACTTCTTTTAGGGGTCGAAATGTCGACATCTATAATGTTTGCCAGCGTGGTCAACAGCGATTCTTCACTGTGTTACTGATCACAATCATGGCTATGCGATTTCTTTGATGTTGCTTTTATTCATATGGCTTAAGGATGAGCCTTTTTTTCATGTAAAGAAGTATGTGATGTGCACTACACTCTTTCTATATACCCCCTGAACTTCACTCGAATCACCAAATCCTCTACATCACACCCCCTTTTTTTTCCCCCTTTGTTGGGGCACTTGCTTTTGGCATTGTTTTGATATAATCATTTACAACAAAGTGACTATAATGTTTACATTGGACCTCTAATTATATAACGTGTTGTCTTAATATCTTTTTCATTTCTTTAATGTTTTGTCTTAGAAGAATCCCCTACTGGGACCAATCCTATAATGTACCCAGGTCCAAGTGACGTGGTTTGGGTTTACCCTTTTTGGCACCTAACTTTCTAAAATTGGCATTCGGAGCCCTTTCAAAGGACCATGGGGAACTCAGAGGTTACTGGGCTCAAACATGGAGAATGAGGTCTTTTACTCCTAAAATACCCGTGCCCAACCTTCTATGGATCCTGGGCAACTGAACCAAGTACCCCTCCTGCACTTGACTCTCAGTGGTAGCTACGGTCGAGCAGTCCAAGGTCCCCGGTGTGGGGAGGTGAGCTTGTAATTGTAAATACAGGTTAGTGAAAATGACTCATTACTCACAGCGCACAGCAGTGTCAAAAAGTTGATGTCCAGTCAAATACATCAAAGTCTCCTTCCTCCAGAAAACTCCACTTTTACCCTACCCTGATTCCACATGATAGCAGATAGAATAGACACATAAGCATGGAAATGGGAGGGTACATAAGCACATTTGAAGATTTAGTAGAAAAGGGAAAATGCCATATTGTTAGAACTGGGGGTCTCTAGTGGCAGAGGTAGGTACCACAGTCAAAATAGGGACCCTTGCTTCTAGTCAGGGTAAGTAGGAAACACTCTTTAGATAACCTCTGCTCACCCCCTTGGTAGCTTGGCACAAGCAGTCACGCCGATCCAAAAGCAATGTGTAAAGTATTTGTACCAATAGTCACAGTAACCCAGTAAAAATACCACAAACTAACTCTACAACAGTTTAGAACAATAAAGGTATTTAATCTAAACTACACAAGACCAAAATGACAAAAATCCAACATACACAGTTCAAGAATATGGTTGCGAAAGAGTTCTTAAAGTTGCGATAAAATAATCCACAGCTGCGTTAAAAGTTCACAGTTCCGTCATGTTTAGCCAACAGTACCTTTAAATGCGAAAAAGTTCCAAAGCAGAAGCTGGTGCGGTGGAAAACAAGCGATGCGTTGCTCCTGACACCATGGGGAGGCGATGGCGACAGTCCTGCTGCAGCAGCGGGCGTGTTGCGATGAATCCGGTCTTTATGGGGAGGAAGGCGATGACTTGTATGGATTCCGGTCCGTAGGTTCCGTAGAAAGTGTCTTCTCGCAAAGGCACGACGCGATGATCTGTGGGGGCTGCGACGATGTACGCAGCGATCTCACCCAGCGATGACAGGCTTTGCGATGATGCTCGCAGCGATGGTGATCTTACCGCAAACGAAGAATGCGGGGTCTCCGGCAGCGGCAACAGGCACTGCGACGATCTCGGCCTTCGTAGCGGTGGGAATTTCCTCGTGCTGTTGGGGATGCGCTCCGCAAGTGAGCGATGCAATAACTTTTCTGTAGCAAAATCTCTAAAATCTTGGTTTCCAGCTTCCCAGCACCACAAGTGGCCCAAGCACTCTAGGAAGGACAGAGCTCTCTCAGCAGAGCTCAGGGATGAAGTCCTTTTGTTCCTGTGACTTCAAAACAGGGAGCCAGCTCACAACAGGCCCTTGGAGATTCCTTCAAGTAAGGGCACAAAGCAACAACAAAGTCCTTCCCTTCTCCTAGACAGCAAAGCAACTGCAGGTCAGTCCAGCATCACACAGCAGGGCAGTCGTTCTTCTTCAGTCTTCCAGCTTTCTCCTTGGCAGAGGTTCCTTCTTGTTTCAAGGATGATCTAATTTTCTTTAGTCAGGGGTCCTGTACTTATACCCATAAAAGTATTTGATCCCTTTGTGCAGGAGGGCTCTCAGCCCGGTCTGACCCAGTTCTGGGTGTTCCTTGAGCACTTTGTTTTCCTGGCCTCTGCTTTCCTTTCAGGGAGAGGGGCAGGGTCGTCAGCCACCCAGCAGGAGGTAGAGCCAGCATTGTAGAAGTCAGGCACAGCCCTATTCAGGCCCAGCTGCTATCCCCTCCCACCACTCAAGACGCAGATACAGTCATTCTGCTTAAGGCTGACCCAGCCAGCCTCCTGGGGGCACCCAGCCCCTGTAACTCTCAAACCAGACAGCCAATTCACAAACAGGCCAAGGCACACAGAAGGGTCAGACAAGAGAACAGCAACTTTCTAAAAGTGCTGTTCTCAAGCACAGGATTTAAAAACAACCTTCCCTAAAAGATGTGTTATTAAATTCGATGTTCAGGGATACCAGACTTTTATGTCCGATCTTGCTCCTATGGGAAGGTATGCTGGTAGCCAATGTAGCCAGCATCCTCCTTGATAGCCTACGGGGCAAGATAGCCTTACAATAGTGAAAAACGAAAATGGCTGTAATTCACTACCAGAGCATGCCACCTGCACAAGTACTTGCTCTACCCTTCAATACACTGCACCCTGCCCAAGGGGGTATCTTGGGCTTTCCATAGGGGTGACTAATGTGTACAGAAAGGGAAGGGTTAGGCCTGGCCAGGGGGGACACTGACCAGGAGGGCATGGCAGTTCAGACTGCACACAGGCACTGCGGTGGCAGGCCTGAGACACCATTTTAGGGCTACTCATGTGGGTGGCACAATCAGTGCTGCAGGCCCACTAGTAGCATTTGAATTACCAGCCCTGGCACACTCAGTGCACTTTACTAGGGACTTCTTGGAGACACAAATATGCCAATTGTAAGTAACCAATCACAATATCAATTTACACAGGGAGCACTTGCACTTTGACACTGAACAGCAGAGGCAAAGGGCCCAACGCATCAAAACCAGCAAAAACGAAATCCAGCACAGCATCAAAAATACATGTGGTAGAAGCAAAAAGATAGGGGGAAACCACACCAAAGATGCCAGGTCTAACACATATATTACAAAGCTTTGTAGAGAAATACCTAATACACACTGGAAAATTCTTGTCTTTCAGTGTGTGTTAATCAAACCAATGCAGAAAACAGTGGGGAACAACTATTGAGGCTCCTGAGACACACAAAGGTATTGCACACATTACTGGCCATGGTAACTTTCACAAAACAGTAACAATATACAAAGCTGTGAATGACATGCAAAATATTAAACTAATGGCACAGACAGTTGGTTATTTAGACTGAAAATCCAGATGAGGAACGAATTGAAAAATAATGGCACAGGATATCAGAATACCCTTAAACTCTAACCAGCAACGCGAGGTTCAAATTCCAGCGTGGGCTCCAGCATTATGCCGGAGGAATGTCGCCCCCTACTGCCAGCACAGCAGGCATACATATTATTATTATGGTAATAAATACTATTTTATTAATGTGTTTAAGGCTTGCGCTGTTACAGCATGATGGCAAGGGCAGGGCTGATCAGTGTGATTGCACTAGTAATGCAGCCCCCTGCCAGTGCGCGGGTCAGATTTGCCGGCTGCATACAGCCGCCGAACTGACCCTGCGCAATTCAGAGCCTGCAATCCTAAAGCTGAGAAACAGCCAAGGGATTGCGGCCGCAGGTCCCCATTTCCGCCTGCGTTAGCTGAGGAGAGCCAGGAAGGAGACCGCATCCAGAGCCTGCAGCAGCAAGGACACTGATATTAACGTCGGTGGCAGGTAAGTTCTTTGAATTTTTTTTAATGTGTTTTGTTTATTTTAACCCCCAATTCCCCACCTCCACGTTGTCCCCCCGCCCAGTCACTCCGGCCCACACACCGGCCGCTACAATCAAATTCTTTTACATGCAATGGATTACATCATGCCTAGCAAGTTCCCTAGGATGTCCCCAGTGGCATCAGAGAGTCGTTCCATGTGCCTAGCGAGCGGAGAGTGCTGGACTCTTGCATATGTTTAGTGCCTGGATAAATTACAGAAGTAACTGACCTTGAATTAGAATTGAAAAAATAGAGACGGCTAGGGGTGCCAAAAGGCACACAATAGTGCTGACGGACAACATCCACTGCATATCAAGCCCACCCTTTGATGTCTGCCTCAAACCCACAGCCTCTTGGTAGGAGAAACCCACTGATGCAAAAGGTATTTCTCGAGCAGGAGGGAGAAAACAGGGAGAGGGGCGGTGAGAGAGAGGCGGATGAAGAGTGGGGAAGAAAAGACCCAGATGAAGGAGAAGGATATGCTGGCCAATGGAGTGCAAAAGTATACATGTAGCAATAACAAAAAAAGAAAAGAAACAATTGTTCCATGACGTCAACAATGTAAGTATACAGCTTAACCAATGAAAGTCAAGGTTAATTCAGAAATGCAGCAAGGGCCGGGCAGACACAAGAATAGGGGGGAAGTCATCAAATAAAACGCAAGGAAAGGAGATAGACAAGGAAGTCCTCCGGGTTGAGGTTTAAGCCCGGGGTTGATCCAAAGCCCATTCTATGTATTATTGTATAGCACTGCCTGCGACACATAGCCGAATCTGTATGTACTCAGAGTATGTGCAGCTAGCCAATTTGTGATTATTCAATCAATTCATTTATTCGGATAAAAGCATAGACATAAAAGCAATTTAGGGAGTATTATTGTTGAGGTCTTTGTTTAGCTCACATTTTCGTTGCAGTAAGGTGCAGAGTACAAGTCAGATTTCTGAAGCTCTAGCTAAATGCCTGCTTGTGTAGCTGGTGGTTATTTTAATGTAATTAACTCTCTTTTTCGGAAACCATAAATCTGGCAAATTCGAATGGGAAGAAGAGAAAAAAAATGCCTTTTTGCTAAGCTTGACTGCGAGATGGAAAGCACATTATCGAGAAGACAAACATTTAAATTCAGAGCAAGGGAGAAAGGAAAACTCCATTAAATTTAATGACCACAAAGAAATCTGGAAGCTGAAGCCATTCATTTTAGGACCAGGTGACCTGACGAAATCGGATTAATTCCCCTGAGCTCAGAATTATGCATAGTGAAGCTTGATATTTCTTCTGGAACACTCGGAGCATTCCAGTCATTGAAGAATGAGTCATGCACCCTCTCCACAGGAAATAGAAGGCAAATGGGCACTTAATAGGCTATCACTTAGAGCTAAGATGTGAAGGGAGCAAATGATGAAGCATCGTTATGTTTGCCAGCTAAGAGCGTTAAACAAAAGTGGAGTTCATAAACAGGCGCCTCAGATGGCTGTTGGCTAATGCATCATTGCAGGATCTGTGAAAAGCAGGTTTGGCACTCATTTCAGGGTGACAAGAACTGCCTGTTTATCTCACAACAAATAATTTCCTCATGCACACTTAGATTAATTTTTGCGTTAAAATAGATGAATTTCGGAAAAACACAGCTGTTAGAAAATAGGTTCATAGCTTTGTCCTAATGAACAGTCACAATTTTAAAGGAACCTCAACCTGCATTTCTCAGATTTTCGTTGGTGTTACTCTAACGTAATTTGTACCATAATTGCAAACAGTCTGACAGGCTCTGAGACAAGCAAAACACGTGTCAGAGATTGCTCTATTCCAGGTAGGTAGTAATGACTTGGTATGCCCTTCCACTACTCAACCAAGAGGCCAACTTGACTTCTGGGTGCACGATATCCACTGATCATGGGGAACCTTTATTTAAAGGATGCAATAGCCCTCCCCTACCTCAGAGGCTTGCTTCATCATCACGCAAGCTCCTCACTGGGTGGGTGCTGCAATACCCAGTGGACTCCCAGAAACTGGGACTAATTGATGGAGATCTTTTTCTCCTCTTGACCTGGTACTAGCTTGAGCTCAGGTCACTGCCCTAGTTGGGTGATTGTGAGAGTAGTGATAGAGATGGTTACAGAGGAGTTAAAATGTACCACAGTATTTATTCCTGCAGAGTGTTCGTGCCAAGATTAAAAACATGAATGAACCAATCAGGCATAAGAATGAGCCCTTGGGTATGTTCATTAGGGTGAACATATTTCATGCCCCTAAGTTCCCAAATGATTTAGGCATTTCATCAGTACCATGAATAGACCCTAGGAGGGTTCAAAATAGGAAACCTCAAATGTGATATTCAAAGAAAAACATGTTTTCATTATAATATTGGCACCACTGGACAGATTTTGTATGATCATACAGAAACTCATGAATCATGGTTGGATTTGCACTTGCATCTCCCCCAGAGAGGAGCCATCACTTTGAGCTTTTCCCTAGGGGGCCTTCTTACCTGACCAAATCAGTGGATGGGTACTGTTGTTATTATATAAAAAAAATTTAATTAGTACAAATGAGTTTTCCATGTCTTTTATGAACTCAGGTACAGACAGCTTCTACACGTGCATACATATCTACACAACTGCAGACACACAATTTCAAAAACCACCACAGTGCTGGGTGTATTTTGAATGCACAGGGTGATGTATGGTGGGCACGGTGCACAGACATAATATCGACTCCAAAATATGGACTGGACATAATATCGACTTTTAAATATCGACTGGACAAAATATCGACAGGACAGAATATAGATGACCAAAATATTGTTTTTAAGGTAAGTGATATAATATCGACTGTTAAAAATATAGATAGTAAAAAATATCGAATTTTTAATAATATCTAATTTTTTTTAGTGGATTTGTATGGTGTAATATGTGTGAAAAGTGTGTAATTATGTTATAATTAATTATTATTAATGATTTTAGTTTTTATAATCATTGCGTAATTTAATTCTGTAGCGGGTTGTGGGTTTATAGGGGAATAGGGTGGGAAGTATTTTAATTATAATTAATTAAATATGTAAATGTATTAATTGATAGTAAATTTAAATTAATAATTAATTAATTTATAATAGTTAATTAATGAAATTTTAATTGGTAATTATTTTTAATTAATTGATTAATTGGTAATTATGTAAATTCTACTAAATTATTTTTGTAGTGGGTTGTGAGTTTATAGGGGAATTGGGTGGGAAGTCATTAAATTATAAATAATTAATTAATTACATTTATTTATATTTATTTAATTTCAAATAATTGTTAAAAACTTTTTCATTATTAAATAATTAATAGTAAATCTTTTTATTAATTAGTATTAATAGGTGATCAATAGAAATAATTATTGTTAATTAGTAATTATAATATATTAATTAATAAATTGTATACAAATAATAATTATTTTTAATTAATTATTAATAGATATTCAATAATACATTTTATAATTATTTATGAAGTATTAATGTTGTATTCTCTGGAGTGGGAATAGTAATTTAAACCCCTACGCTATCCAACACTTTCCCTACTGTTGCACCCACTGGAGTGGGAATAGTAATTTTAACCCCTACGCTATCCAACGCTTTCCCTACTGTTGCACCCACTGGAGTGGGAATAGTAATTTTAACCCCTGCGCTATCCAACACTTTCCCTACTGTTGCACCCACTGGAGTGGGAATAGTAATTTTAACCCCTACGCTATCCAACGCTTTCCCTACTGTTGCACCCACTGGAGTGGGAATAGTAATTGTTACCCCTACGCTATCCAATGCTTTCCCTACTGTTGCACTCTTTTGAGTGGGAATAGTATTTTTAACCCCTACGATATCCAACGCTTTCCCTACTGTTGCACCCACTGGAGTGGGAATAGTAATTTTTACCCCTACGCTATCCAACGCTTTCCCTACTGTTGCACTCTATGGAGTGGGAATAGTAATTTTAACCCCTACGCTATCCAACGCTTTCCCTACTGTTGCAACCACTGGAGTGGGAATAGTAATTTAAACCCCTACGCTATCCAACCCTTTCCCTACTGTTGCACTCACTGGAGTGGGAATAGAAATTTTAACCCTTACGCTATCCAACGCTTTCCCTACTGTTGCACCCACTGGAGTGGGAATAGTAATTTTAACCCCTACGCTATCCAATGCTTTCCCTACGCTAGCACTCTTTGGAGTGGGAATAGTATTTTTTACACTTCTGCTATCGTACGGTAATATAATAGTATATTATTTAATTATAGTATGTTACTATATATATATGTTTTAACAAATATGATAGTAAACATTTATTTTTATTAATTTCATTTATTATTTAATTATTATAAGTTAATTTAAGTATTTTTAAGTATATTTTAGTAATTAAATTTTAATATTAATTTAATTTAACACTGTTTTTAATAAAGTCGATATTTTTTGAAACTATATTATTGTAAACGATATTTTGTACTCGATATTTTTGTACTTACCTGTTTGTAGATACAAACTCGATATTTTGTCCACGATATTTTTGCAAGTCGATATTTTGTCCCTCGATATTTTTTCAGTGATCCGGTGGGCACATTAGAGGAATACCACTGGGGACAGATGTTGATGTTCAGTTGAGGTTATACCACAAAATAGAGTACATATTTAAAAGCAAATCTCAGAGAGGCTTAAAGTTGCACCAGGTGAGGCATGGACACTAGTTTTACACAGTGAAATGTCTGTTGAATGAACCACCCAAACCAAGGTTACTAATCTTTCACACAACGCACCACAGCAAGACAACTTACTGTGTTGTTTTGAAGGGAGAGTGCAAAAATGCATCAATATCTATTCAAACATGATACACTTCTGCTTTCTCATATCAGTTGCACACTTCAGGCAGCCTACCACCAAACCAGCCACTCTTGTGCCATGGTGCAAGGGTGCCTGTGGTACAGGCAGGATTGTTTTTGTACAGAAGGGGGTACCTTTCTACCTAAAAACTATTGTGAGTGGTATAGTTCTCTTTCTATACATGCTGGAGAATGCATCATGCATAGAAAGAGAAAGTAACAAGGAGAAATAAAGATATTTCTCCTAATTTGGCCTCTCTCAGAAAGGTGCACTATTTTGGCGCAAATCCAAGTTTACTGCCGTTAATAAATCTAGGTTTGCAGTGTAACACAAGGCAGTGCAAGGTGCTCCATAGCATTCCTCGTGGGCTGAAAAGTGATGGAAAGTCACTCAAATGTAGATTTTCTTGCCTTTGTGAATGTCACTTAAGCACTTGTGTTGCTTTTTTTAATGGAGTTTTATATAGTGCGAACTTGGCCTGAAGTTATCGAGTATCAGATCGCTTTACACAAGCACCAGTTGTGGTACATGAGGACATATTCATTTTAGTTAGGCACGGGTAGATTACGTGATTTGCCCAGAATTACAGGATGTTCTGCGTCCCTGCCGAGACTGGATCCTGGTTGCCCAGCTCCGAGGTAGACCGCCCTAGCCGTTAGGCCAACTCCCCTCCCCTTGCGTTGCCTTTCGTTGACTTGCTTGACATGCACACTTAGGGCCTCATTAGGATGGCGGACAGACCTGCGTCCGTCCGCCACCCCCGAGGTGGAGGGACCGTCCGCAGAGGCAGCGGCGGTCCCTCCGTGCAAATTAGGATGTGACCGCCACCCTGGCGGTCACATCCCGTATCTGTAACCTTGCGGTGGGTGCTGCTTGAAGCAGCGCCCGGCGCTAGGTTAAAATTGCATGCTTTGCATATGCATGCACAAAGCGGCAGGCATCGCGCGGTGCCTGTCGCTTTGTGCATGCATATGCAGGGGGTACCATAGGTACCCCCCATGTGCACCCCCCACCCCCCAACACCCTGGGGGCCCGCAACGGGCCCCCAGAAGCAAAGGTCCACATGCTTTTCCAAGGCAGAAAATCCGCCGCGGAAAAGCATGTTTCCTCACCCTTCGTAATTTGGCTGGCAGTGTCTTGCAGACACCGCCACCAAATTGCGCACAAAATCCGGCGGATCAGCGGCGGACGGACTTGCCGTCCGCCGCTGATCACCGCCATCCTAATCGACCCCATAGTTAGCTTCAAAAAGCTCTTCATCATATATGTCTTATTTGGCGAGTCCTGGGATCCTGGCAAGCAGAATTTGGAATGCTGTCATTTTAAGCCTATAGTTATATTGGTAAAAATAGTGCTAGAATTCTCAGGATGTAACACCTCTTCAGACGTGTTGACGGTGTCACAAATGCCATGGGCAATTTTTCAGCTAGGCACGTGGGAGGATGGCTAGAAAATGAAGAAAAAATGTTAGATTTCCCTGTATGACAAGAGAAGATTTTACTCCTTTGAAGCGAAATACTAGGGAGGGGAAGAAGGGGAGGAGATGAAATGTGAAGATCGAATGTCAAAATAGCTCAGCTGTCTTTGTGAAACAAGGCCAAGAGCAGGAAAGCTGTGAGTGATTTGGGTCTAGCAGACTTTGACGGCTTAACAACATCCCTACGAAAGCACAAAAAGGCACACGGAAAGAAAATAGCACAAGCCAACAAATGAATAATGGCAAATGCCAACACTAGCATGCACCCTGGCTTCATCAGAACCTTTAGCACGTGCACCAAAGAAAGTGTGTCCACATTGCTGTATCAAACACGAAATGCATTCGGAAGAAATGGAGAACATATGACATGTACGTGTATGTATATATAAATAAAATAGAAAGGGGAAAAGTTATCCAACCTGAGGGCCCCAGCCATGGCAGGGGTACACTATGGCAGTGTGGTTCTCCTGGGGACCCTGATCCAGGCAAACGTCTTTTGCTTTATTGTTCCGAAGCTGTGAAAATAAGTCTGCATGATTACTGTGCAATGAAACAATATCATAAGAAATTGAAATAACACAGCTTACATTTGGTAATGTAGATTGTTCCATTTATAATCAATATTTTAATAGACTTCACAAACATTAGGGGGTGCCCACACATAAGCTCAGTCCCAACCCACTTACCTCGGGTTGGCCCTTCTAGACCTGGCCTTGTGCCTCGAGGCTCCTGTCTCACTCTCTCTGCAGCCACCTCTCGCCTCTCACTCGCTCTCTCTATGCCACATTCTGTCATGCCTGTTCTCTGCTCTCTTCCACTTTTGTGCCCTCGCCCTGAGTGCAGTTCCCTCTTTTTTTGCCTATTTTTATGTTTTCTGCTCTCTTTCACCACTTTCTTCCACTTTTGGTTCCTTGGTGCCTTTTCTCACTTCCGCGCCACTTTTTGAGTTTCTGCTCTCTTTTACCACTCTCTTCCACTTTGTGCCCCTCTTTTTTTGGTGCCTTTCTCGCTTTCTGACCTTTTGGCATTTTTGTGCAGGCTACTCATTTTTGCCTCTTTTGTGTTTGTTCCGTTTTTCCAACTCTTTCCACCATTTCAGGTCCTTCCCCAGTTTCTGGCCCCTCTGCTCCCAATCTTCCACTTTCCATGCTGTTTTTCCCCCTCCTCCTGTATTCTCTGCTCCTTACCAGCTCCTCTTTCCTAGCCTTCCAATCTCTTCTTCCTGCTTCGTGCTCAATCTAGTCCTGTCCGCATCCCCTCCAGGCTTCTACCTCCTTCCCAGGACCTATTTAATGGCTGCCACGGCATGACTGCACGTAGTGGGCACGCCAAATGCAAGCTTGTCTGTGCTTGTCCATGCCTGGAGTGTGCCCAGCCCCATAAATCCTGGTATGATCAGACCTTGCTGCCACACCACAGCTATCCTATGGTTACTCGACCCTGGAAATCAAGACACCTGCTACTGCTGCATTGCACTCACAGTAGGACCGGTCACCTTCAACCACCACCTCTTCACCTTCAGCAGCACACCCACACACGCCCCCTTCGCACCAACACCTTCACTACCCACGTGGGCAAATGCCTTCCACCACCCAATACCAGCACCTCAACAACCACTTACATGCATGTTTCTCAACACTCACTCGATCAGCAAGCACACCACCGAAATATGGAATCTCTTCAGCAACTGTGATGTGCAGACTCACTTGCACTGACTGAAAACAACAGACGAAGAAGAACCAACGAACAAGCCAGATGTTTTACAGACAACCTCCAGGAATTTAAATGCTACTGCAAAAAGCTAAAACGAAAATGGAGATCCAACCACAATGCTGAAACCTGAACCACTGTTAAAAATACATTTTAATCACACAAGACTTGCATAAACGTATAGAACTCCACTTTAGATTGCATTTGGTACACTGCTAAGAAACAGCATAAATAAATCACACGTAGGAAAAATGTGCTGCTTATAATGTCTAAGAAGATTAATGTGAAAAGAAAAGAAATGCAGTAGGTATCATTTTCAATGTGCTTCTGTAACTATGGCCAAACCATATTTTATTTTGACTCTTGTTCACAGCTAAATAGATGTTTCTTTAAAATATTTTGCCTAGCACCAGCATCCTACTAAAGAATGTGCTGACTTTAAGATAGTATTCTTTTGCTTCATCACACCACATTTGCTCACCCTGCTTTGACATGAAATTGCTGTTGCTTATAATGACTAGACTGTTAGAATAAAGGACAAATTAGATATATAATGTTTATGCTTAACCAGCTCAACTAGGACAATGCCTTTACATTTGACTTGCCCTTGTCTACACAACGGGATATTGGTAGCCGCAAACAGCTTAGGTATGAAGGTTCTCATGAGAACTTTCTCCCATGGATCCAAAAGTGTAAAATTAGTTTAACTGTGAACCAGCATGAATGTTTACAGTGGGAATCAGGAGGAGAAGCAACGGATGTTGATGACACCATTGGACAATTGGGGCTAGATGTATCAAGCCTTTTGCGATTCGCAAAGGCCGGAATTCGCTGAATTCCGGCGTTTGCGAATCGCAAACTGTCTTTTTGCATGTTTTGACATGTAACAAAAATTCACAAAATAAGGAATCGCAAACATTTGCGATTCCTTTTTTTGCTTAAGCATTTAAGGAATCACAATTTTGCGATTCCTTAAAAGCTATGTATGTAGCATTTTGGAATTGCGAATTTAGGTTAAGAAATCGCAAATTCCCACCAACTTGTAGTTGGTGGTAATTTGCAAATTCTTTTAAAAATGCACAATTTGGCATTTGTGAAGGTGGCATGTGACGCAAATACATGCCCATAGAGCATGTATGTGCGCCATATGCACACATATGTGAATTTCAGGGGTGCAGCAGGGTGTCCTTGAGACACCCCTGCACCCTTGAAATTATTCTCAATTTGCAATTCGCAAATTGCGAATCGCAAATTGAGAGTTATTTCACAATCATTCCTATGGGCCTCTTGGCCCATAAGAATGAATGGGAAATTATTCCTTAATTGCGAATTTGCAAATTGTGAATTCGCAAATGAGGAAGAATAAGAAATCGCTAAAAAATTGCGATTTTCTACATACATCCCATTTTGCGATTTCTAAATAGCGATTCCTTAAAAATCGCTATTTAGAAATCGCAAAAGGGTATGTTGATACATCTACCCCTTGGTTTCCACTGGCTGAAGATGATCTAGACCTACTCATTTTTGATACATTATTTGTGTAGTTAATTTTATAATTGATTGTTCCTAGCTTGAGAGGGAGCATTATTATTTTCTCTATTCTCATTCGGGCTCTGTCCTTTTAACTGAAAGCTACTGCTGACAGTGATTTTTCCCTGCTTTACCCTGACTCTTAATGCAGAGATTTTCCTCTTGTATTTGATCAAGAATACTGCTGCAATTCTTATTCCATCTCTAACCTT